>NW_022992266.1:0-33870 GCF_902827175.1 Gymnodraco acuticeps
GTAAGAGTAGAAAGTACAGGTATTTGATGTTCAACATGTAAGAAGGAGACAAGTACACAGGTATTTGGTTCAACAGGTAAGAAGTAGAAAGTACAGGTATTTGAGTTCAACATGTGAGAAGTAGAAAGTACAGGTATTTGAGTTCAACATGTAAGAAGTAGAAAGTACAGGTATTTGAGTTCAACATATAAGAAGTAGAAAGTACCAGGTATTTGAGTTCAACATGTGAGAAGTAGAAAGTACAGGTATTTGTGTTCAACATGTAAGAAGTAGAAAGTAACAGGTATTTGGAGTTTCAAAATGTAAGAAGTAGAATGTACAGGTATTTGAGTTCAACATGTAAGAAGTAGAAAGTACAGGTATTTGAGTTCAAAATGTAAGAAGTAGAAAGTACAGGTATTTGAGTTCAAAATGTAAGACGGTTAGAAGTACAGGTATTTGAGTTCAAAATGTAAGAAGTAGAAAGTACAGGTATTTGTGTTCACATGTAAGAAGTAGAAAGTACAGGTATTTGTGTTCAACATGTAAGAAGTAGAAAGTACAGGTATTTGAGTTCAACATGTAAGAAGTAGAAAGTACAGGTATTTGAGTTCAACATGTAAGAAGTAGAAAGTACAGGTATTTGAGTTCAAAATGTAAGAAGTAGAATGTACAGGTATTTGAGTTCAACATGTAAGAAGTAGAAAGTACAGGTATTTGAGTTTAACATGTAAGAAGTAGAAAGTACAGGTATTTGAGTTCAACATGTAAGAAGTAGAAAGTACAGGTATTTGAGTTCAACATGTAAGAAGTAGAAAGTACAGGTACTTGTGTTCAACATGTAAGAAGTAGAAAGTACAGGTATTTGAGTTCAAAATGTAAGAAGTAGAAAGTACAGGTATTTGAGTTCAACATGTAAGAAGTAGAAAGTACAGGTATTTGAGTTCAACATGTAAGAAGTAGAAAGTACAGGTATTTGAGTTCAAAATGTAAGAAGTAGAAAGTACAGGTATTTGTGTTCAACATGTGAGAAGTAGAAAGTACAGGTATTTGGGTTCAACATGTAAGAAGTAGAAAGTACAGGTATTTGGGTTCAACATGTGAGAAGTAGAAAGTACAGGTATTTGAGTTCAACATGTAAGAAGTAGAAAGTACAGGTATTTGAGTTCAACATGTAAGAAGTAGAAAGTACAGGTATTTGAGTTCAACATGTAAGAAGTAGAAAGTACAGGTATTTGAGTTCAACATGTAAGAAGTAGAAAGTACAGGTATTTGAGTTCAACATGTAAGAAGTAGAAAGTACAGGTATTTGAGTTCAACATGTAAGAAGTAGAAAGTACAGGTATTTGAGTTCAACATGTAAGAAGTAGAAAGTACAGGTATTTGAGTTCAACATGTAAGAAGTAGAAAGTACAGGTATTTGAGTTCAACATGTAAGAAGTAGAAAGTACAGGTATTTGTGTTCAACATGTAAGAAGTAGAAAGTACAGGTATTTGAGTTCAACATGTAAGAAGTAGAAAGTACAGGTATTTGTGTTCAACATGTAAGAAGTAGAAAGTACAGGTATTTGAGTTCAAAATGTAAGAAGTAGAAAGTACAGGTATTTGAGTTCAACATGTAAGAAGTAGAAAGTACAGGTATTTGAGTTCAACATGTAAGAAGTAGAAAGTACAGGTATTTGAGTTCAACATGTAAGAAGTAGAAAGTACAGGTATTTGAGTTCAACATGTAAGAAGTAGAAAGTACAGGTATTTGAGTTCAACATGTAAGAAGTAGAAAGTACAGGTATTTGAGTTCAACATGTAAGAAGTAGAAAGTACAAGTATTTGAGTTCAACATGTAAGAAGTAGAAAGTACAGGTATTTGAGTTCAACATGTAAGAAGTAGAAAGTACAGGTATTTGTGTTCAACATTGTAAGAAGTAGAAAGTACAGGTATTTGAGTTCAACATGTAAGAAGTAGAAAGTACAAGTATTTGAGTTCAACATGTAAGAAGTAGAAAGTACAGGTATTTGTGTTCAACATGTAAGAAGTAGAAAGTACAGGTATTTGTGTTCAACATGTAAGAAGTAGAAAGTACAGGTATTTGTGTTCAACATGTAAGAAGTAGAAAGTACAGGTATTTGTGTTCAACATGTAAGAAGTAGAAAGTACAGGTATTTGTGTTCAACATGTAAGAAGTAGAAAGTTCAGGTATTTGTGTTCAACATGTAAGAAGTAGAAAGTACAGGTATTTGTGTTCAACATGTAAGAAGTAGAAAGTACAGGTATTTGAGTTCAACATGTAAGAAGTAGAAAGTACAGGTATTTGAGTTCAAAATGTAAGAAGTAGAAAGTACAGGTATTTGTGTTCAACATGTAAGAAGTAGAAAGTACAGGTATTTGTGTTCAACATGTAAGAAGTAGAAAGTACAAGTATTTGAGTTCAACATGTAAGAAGTAGAAAGTACAGGTATTTGTGTTCAACATGTAAGAAGTAGAAAGTACAAGTATTTGTGTTCAACATGTAAGAAGTAGAAAGTACAAGTATTTGTGTTCAACATGTAAGAAGTAGAAAGTACAGGTATTTGAGTTCAACATGTAAGAAGTAGAAAGTACAGGTATTGGGTTCAACATGTAAGAAGTAGAAAGTACAGGTATTTGGGTTCAACATGTAAGAAGTCAAAGTAAAAAGTAGTCAGAAAAATAAGTAGTGGAGTAAAGTACTACTGATATCAGAACAATGTACTTAAGTACAGTAACGAAGTATTTGTACTCCACTACTTCCCACCTCTGGAAATCAGTGACACAGAGATGTTCTCCAAAACCAACAAGCTCATTTTATAGAACAGGAACCCAAAAAAGATTTAATGAACAGCAGGATAATAATAAAACAGCACATGGATCAAAATGTTTTGTCATAATTAATGCAGACTATACATATTGAAAGGATCGTCCAAGAGGTTCAATTAGATGTTTAATTACTTTCCAAGATGTCACCAATAAGATCCCAGTTCTTACTCTACTTTTTTATATTCTGACCTAAAGGGTGAGGTCTAATGTTTTTTGTGAGATGTGAAATATAACCATGTGTGTTGTTGTCCTTGTAGTCAAAATGTATTGCATGTTGTGTTAAGTATTGTTCTACTATGACAAGGCAAGGTCACGCACAACCACTTTGTCATTGTCGTCTAAACAGGTTTAATACTTAGCTATCCTAAATCAAATCTGTATTGTGCTCATCACATCAAGTGTTGAGATATTTAAATAAAGGCGATCATTAATATATCATTTAAAGTCTGAGTCTCTGTATTCACATTGTTACTCTACCTATTTTTCTATAAAGTGAAGATTTGTTTACCTACTTTTGATACATGCTCCGATACAATAACTGTATCCTGTTGAAAAAACCCAATAAACAAAGTCTCTTACCTCTTGGTTGGTGAGCGGCTGCTTGGACAGCTCCTCGTCCAGCTGTTTCTGCAGGATCTGCAGCTGGGAGTGGGCTTCAGAAAGCTCCTCCTGGAACCTGGAGACCTCCTGAGAATGCTGCTCATCCTGAGACCTGCAGAGAAACACATATTCAATCATACATATCCGAACCTGAGCCCCATTTTAGACTCTATGCCAGCGGTTCCCAACCTTTTTCACCTCAGGGCCCACTTAAGAATCTACATTTTCGTTTTCGTGGCCCACTTTCAACCGTAAACAATACGGAGGCTAAATACAGTTCTGATTGGTCAATTCAGAACATGTGACACATTGTCAATCCAGTAGAACAGAGCGCTGTGAAGGACTGTAATGACCGTTGCTAAGGAGGATCGAGAAAGAGAAAGGAAAGGAGGTTCAAATACAAAATTAAAAAATCTTAATAATGAAAATATTTCCACACAAATTAGAATGTTTTGCAAATTATTTGCCGTGGCCACAGGTTGGGAACCTCTGCTCTATGCATTACATTAATGCACACAATATCTGTTTTTTTGTATTATTGCACATATTTTATTCCATTCTATTTCAATGTAAATATTGCTTTATTTAACTATATCTTTTTAATGGTATTATAGTGTTCTTAAAATAGTTTGCTATGTGTGTTTTACATTTTTGTTCTACTTTTTAGTATGCACCACGACACCAAGTCAAAGTCCTCCTACGTGTCAACCTACCTGGTAATAAACCTGTTTCTGATTCGGATTCATTTGACAGATTTTGCAAAACACCAACCGATTTTTGTTTTTCAAAGTATCTACAAAAAGTGACTGTATTCTTAAATGTTGTCAGATGCACTTACTGTAGTTTGTGGGATTCCCTCTGCAGAGCTTTCACCAGGTCCTCTTTGGCCTGCAGGTCCTTCTTGATCTCTGACAGCTCCAACACGGCCGCCCTGTAGTGCCGTCTGTTGTGAGCCGCCTCCGCCTTTGCTGCTGCCACCTAGGAGACAAAACATCCGGTCAACCCCCAAGATGCTCCACACATGGGACCAGACTTATTACAGATCACAATTACGCATTTCTAATCTTAGAGGCTTCTTACAGAGTGGTGCAGTGACGTATTTTTGTAGGCCGACCCGGAAGTAAGCTGGGTTCCCTCGACAAAAAAGCCATAGGATTTTGGAATATTGTAAAAAATAAGATCTGTGGAAAATGAACCTGCTTGATAAATGCACGTTTTGTTCAGCCGGATAATCTCCACACGTCTACCCTACTTTTAGCATTTTCCATTTCCACATAATCGCCAGAAGCAAAATGCTAACGTTATGCTATAAATCAGGGGTGGGGAACCTCCGGCCCCCGGGCCGTATACGGCCCACGAGACCATTTGTTGTGGCCCTCGAGGTAATTTATAAACACACGCAAAAAAGAAAAAAATTAAAGAAATCTAGACCGCAAATAATTAAACAAGTGAGTGCCTGTTTTTCCTGGCCAAAGTCAGGGTCCTTGAACACAACACAAGCCTAACGTGTCATCACGTGGTACATGTCTCGTCTGACAGGGGTGCAGTGCTGACGGAGAGCACCAGAACGTCGCTCCAGAACTTCCAAGCAGTACCGATAAGGAGCCGTACACATGCCGCAGTTTATGCCTGGCTGTGTCTTTAGTTGAAAGCCCAGTGGCGATCTGTTCATCTGTCACACTGATCATTACAGTCAATAACGTTGTTGTTATTAGCATCTGGTTAGCTAGCTATGCTAACGAATATAAGAAGCTTTTTCTCCAACCAGTGAGGTAAAGGCACATCTTTATATGATCATTATAGTTATAAAACAATAAGAGAATAAAGTAAACAGGTATAAAATACTATATGACAGTAAAAAAAAGTCGTTATTAATAAAGAAGAATACAGTTTGAAAGGGGAGTGATTTGTAAAAGATCCATAAAGAAAAAGAAAATCTGCTTCCAGTTCTGTTTCATCTGGGTGTTGAGAGATGTTTCCATAGATCTCCTAATGCTGCTCTCAAAGTGCACCAGATTGATGCTTTTAACTTCGACATTTAAAAACAAATCTTCCCGGGGGTGCATGCCCCCGGACCCCCCTAGAGGAGGTAAGGGCCCCCCCCCCCCGCTTAAATCATGTTCACATGGAAAGGAAAGTAAATACATTTGCACACATCTTGTGTCCATATCTTTCTGTTTTGGTGGTCATGTCACAACTCTGCACGTGCATGCGTGAGTCATGGTAAGATATCTGGATTAAAAGGTTGCTTTTTCTTTGCACAGCATGAAAGAAAGGTGAAATGAGTGGGCTGTGATTTTAGTATTTTTTAGCAGAGGTCAATAATTTGTACGGCCCTCGAAGGATGTTGAAAACATTTAAATGGCCCTTGAGAGGAAAAAGGTTCCCCACCCCTGCTATAAAGGAACTACAGCCGAGTCCAGCAGCACGACTTCAACGTCACGCCAACTTAAGATCCATATTCAAACACACAGATTCTAAATGATACAAGTTGAAGCGTTTGTTTGAACAGTTTGCAGGAGGCAGGAACTTGCTTTACGTCCTCAACAACTTCTGTAGTCATATTCAGCCACTTGGTAACAACCATCGTTTTTCAGACACGTAAACTCTTCAGAAATCACCAGTGCTGCTGATGTATTTCATGTCGTAGAAGCACTGTGCCGATTAGCGAATATTTCTCTAGTTCCCTACCTGTGTTTTAATTCACGTTTTATTTGTATGTATGCACCATGACGTCAAGTCAAATTCCTCGTATGTGTAAACCTACCTGGTAATAAACCTGTTTCTGATTCTGATTCGGAGAACAAAACGTGATCCGTCTCTTCAATGTGTCTCAACCACAGACCTTATTTCCAGCTCCAAAAAGTAGTTCAAAAACCCGTTGCCTCTGAGACGAGGGAACCGGAAGTGGTAAAATGCTAACTCACTTCCAGGTTTTAGGACTCGTTCCTTCACCACTCTACCAAGCAAATGACCTCAAATATATCCAAATCACAGACTGTTTGTAATCACTTGAAAGGCAAAATGAAGGGCAGTAGGCATTTCATCTTAAGAAGGATGCTTAGAGCTCTCACCTGTTCCTTCAGGTCTTTGACTTTGGTCTTCTCTTTTTCCAAGGCGAGCTGTAGAGTTTGTACGACCTGCTTCGTCTGCTGGTCCTCCTCCTCTTTACGCTTCAGAACAGCTTGAACCTGAAAGCAATATTTTGTTTTTAAAACGTGCATCGTTTCTTAACCAAAGGTTTCTACTTTTGCAACACGTTACAAATCAAATCAACATTTATTATAGCCCCAAATCACTGGCTGTTAACAAAAGTAAAGACAAAAAAATAATACAAACGTCATAGCATAACAATTATAAAAACATTATACAACATCATAAGTATTGCCATGTGATAAAAGCATGTGACTGAAGTGATGGTAATGTAGATGGAAACTAGGTGATGGAAATGAGTTGACAAGGACGACAGATTCGAAGAGATGGGTTTGCTTCAACGGAAATAGCTTCGCGGATGACAACCCTGGGATAACAAATATTTAAAATGTTGGATATTTTCTCACCTGTAAGTTGAGCTGGACCAGATCGGCCTCTCTCTTAGCTAAGGCAGACTCCAAAATGTTGGAGTGCTCCCGCAGTGTGTTGTGAGACTGAGCCAATCCCGCCAGTTTCCCTTTCTCATGCTCCAGCTCGAGTGCCAGCTTCTTGTTGGCATCTTCCAACTTCCGAATCCTCTTCTTGAAGCAGCGGGCCTCTTGAAGCTGTGGAATCAAGTCAAAGTCAACTTTATTGTCAATCTCAAAATATGTTTGTGCACACAGAAAGATCGAAATACTGTTTCGCACTGTCCCGAGGTATAAAAAAACCACTCACTATTTACAAAAAAAACAACCGTTTACTTCAAGTAAAGCAGGATATATATATATTTAGGGTGACACTGTCTGCGAGGGAGTGCGGTCGTCTTTCAACCCGAAGGTTGTGGGTTCGATCCCAGCCCATGCAGTCAACATGTCGATGTATCCTTGGGCAAGATACTTAACTCCGAGTTGCTCCCGATGGCCAACGGTGTGTGAATGTGTGTGAATGTTAGGTCCTAGAGCAGTGCTTCTCAAAGTGTGGTCCGTGAGCGCCCCCTAGTGGTCCGTGAATATATTGGTAACATTTCACATTTGAAATTAATTAATACAATTTGAGTTTTCCGCACTCTCACGGGAATATCTCTGCAATGGAGCGAGCTTAAAGTGGACCAATCATGCTATATTTGAATAATATAGTGTAGGACCATACCTATATAAGACATATTTATACTTTTTATTTTTCAAAATACCAAACAGATCATGCATTTTAGCCATTCCTCATTTCGCTCAATTTAACACTGTCTTTTCACGGGCTGATTCTGTGAGAACAGCACCATCTACAGGCCTGGCATATGTACTACAGCGTCTCCAGCGCTTTCGAACGGCAATGTCCGTGGCTGTCTCCTCCTGATTGGTGGAGTTGGCCCAATAGCCGTAGCGCCACTTCTGTGACGTCATAGAAGTGTTCAAATCTGGATCAGTCTGTATCAGATCCGTTGCAGCCCCTTTTTAAGAGATTTGGGTATGGAGGAAAATAGAGAGGGTTGTGTTTTCTGACACTTGGTGAGTTCCCTGGAACACCGGGGACACATATTCATGTATAAAAGACGTACAAAAGTGCATTTTGCATGATAGGTCCCCTTTAAGTTTCACTTTCGATTGCATGATATAGCCCAGCGCACCTTCATCACACATGTTGCCACTTGTTTGTACCATTCATTGTACCTTTAATCTAAATGTGTTTTTTTTATATATGTCTACTTGTGACGACCCCTCCACACCACGTGGAGTGCCGTCTGTTTGTGTGTGTGTGGTTTGTGGGTGTTCGCAGGTTCAGGTGCTGATGAGCCGCACCTGTGGGCCTACCTGATGAAGCGGGATAAAGGAGGAGCCCAGCCGGTTGCGTCGCTCTCACTCCTCTGGGCACTCTCTCTGCGCCAGCTTCGGGGACCTGATGCTGGTGTATATTTAGTTTGTTGTGTTTAAACAATAAACTATATTATTCTTACCTCTCGTCTCGCCTCCCTGTTTTATGTTACAGCCCACGAGCCGGGTTGCAACACTACTCTATGCTATTTTTTGTTTGTTTTTATGTCTTTTACTGGTATCTGTATTCTGTGTGAAGCACTTGTTCTGCACTGTTTCTATTATAGTCTAATTTATTTGATTACTTGCACTATTTTATCTGTGTTATTGTGTTGCACTGTTGGAGGAGCCTGAGACCTAAGCTTTTCATTATCATAAATACACTGTAGCTATGCACACATGACAATAAAAGCCTTGAAAAAGGTGCTTTACAAATAAAGATTCATATTATTATCATTTCCTGTTCGACATAACGAGCAGTTCTGGTCCAAAACCTGAACATATTTACAAACAGACACAACATGATGGTTGTTTACCTCGTCCTCGAGCTCCATCACCTTCTCCTGGTACTCCTCCAGCTCGGTGGAGGTGAGGTTGATCACTTCCTGCAGCTCCTTCTCCAGCATCGTCTTGCTGTGCGACACAGACCTCAGCTCAGCCTGCAGAGCCTTGATTTTCTCCTGCAGGACCAACAAAACACTATTTCAATGTTTCAGTTACAGCTGCAGTTATCGAGGATAAATCACAATGAAATGACACATGTGTTAATGATCAATAAATATGAGTCGAGGGCTGTTTCCTTTTACATGCTGTCCTTGTGTCTGTGGACAATTGTAATCTTTGGCTTTTTAACTGTAATAATATTAGTTATTTATGCAATTGGAAAGCTCTTACAGTAAAATAAGATAACTTCACAAACGTATTCCTCAAAACTAAGGATGCTTTATCTTCAGCATTCCCACATATTTTCATAGACAGAATATCAGATCCATTCACAACGTATTACATGAACAGCCGTTTATAATACTACTTTAAAATGTATATAAATACTAGGGCTGTCAGTCGATTAAAATAGTTAATCGTGATTAATCGCAAATTAATTGCACATTTTCTATCTGTTCTAAATGTACCTTAGAGGAATATTTGTCAAGTTTTTAATACTCGTATCAACATATGAGTGGACAAATATGCTTTATGCAAATAATGTTTATTATCATTTGAACAATGACAAATATTCTCATGAATATTTTCAATACAACAACCTGTAACCTCTCTCTCTCTCTTCACTCTCTCCCAACCCTGTCTACTTCTCTGCACCAGTTGCTCAAACAGACAAGCCTGTTGACAGTTGTCGGCGAAATGCCGCTCCTCTGTCTTCATAACAGTCAAAGCATGAGACTGAAGTTCCCACAGGGGTCAAAATAATGCGCTGTGATGTCGACACGTTGGATGCGATCCGAATTATCTCACACAGTCCCTCGTCCTCCACAATGTTAAGCTGTAGCCCCCCATTTAGCTATCGCTGTTGAAAGCTTGCTGCTCATAGACGCCGTGTCCAGGCGTGTGCTTGGCTTGCTGTTTAAAACAAAAAAAATTGTATCCATATCTCTCGTTAGAATCTCCCACCATCCAATCAACAACAACGTCAAGCCTATGAGGTCTGAAACTACAGGGCGGGCCGAGGACAAATACACATGCGTTAATCGCATGTTAAAATAATTAGTGGCGTTAAAAAATAATTGCATTAACACGTTAACTTGACAGCCCTAATAAATACATTTGTAACCATTGCACCAGAATTATGGAACAACCTTTTTCAATCTCCACTCGTTGGTTATGTTCAATTCAAACACTTGAAACTACAGGCTCAGTCAAATCATTTTTCAATAAAAGAAAGATTTGCAAGAACAACATCAACAGCTTCAGTTAATGTATCGGGTGTAATGCTACATTACTTGACAGGATGCTTAAGAAACTATTCCTTTATAAAGACAACAACAATCATCGTCAAAATTGTCCTTGATTTTAGAAATGTCATGACTTTTCCATGTTTTCCATAATTATGAAACACTTAGTTTTGCTCGATGTTGGCCAGACTAATATCTAATGATTTTATTAAGTGCAAATAAGAAAAACAGGCTTCATAAACTTTATAACCTACTACCTTAGGCCTCCTAATGTTTAGTGCGCCGACAGATCCACACAATATTTTAAATTGCTAAGAAGTGTAAATAGATAAGAGCCTGCACTCTGTATAATTCTCTACTGGTGCTTTTCCCAACACTAAAACGGAGAATCCACTGCAAACTATATGTCGTAGCTAACACTAGTTGAACATAACGTTTTTACATTTGTATGTTTCTAGTTATTGTGCTTTTATAATTTTACTCCCATTGTGTTATTTTATATTGTATGTATTCCCTGTACAGCACTTTGGTCAACCGAGGTTGTTTTTAAAATGTGCTATATAAATAAATAAAGATTGAGATTGATTGTAGCTGTGAATTTCTCAATACACTGTGAATGTAGCACTATTTCACTATTTTATCTGTTTTATTGTGTTGCTCTGTTGGAGGAGCCTGGGACATAAGATTGTCATCGTCATAACTCCACTGTAGCTATGCACACATGGCTAATAAAAGGTTCATACACTTTTTCACCAATGATTTTCAATGACTTCTCCATGACCTTTACCTCATTTTCCATGACCAAAAAAAATGACTCTTTCTTTCAAGCAAGCGCTGCCTCGCCCATATTCGAAATATCAGATTTCAAATATTTTACAACACAGTTTGCATTTAGCACGTCTTGGGTCAATGTCTTTTGATAACCACAATTGGTACTTATCCTTTAGAAGCCATACATTGTTGAAACTGCACTTCGCTGGCATCTTGGCAGCCTTATATCAAATAGTAGCTCCGATAGGCTAAAGCCACTGTCGACTAGAGCAGTGGTTCCCAACCTTTTTTCCCAAGAGCCCCCCCAAATGACTCCTGTTGGAAGTTACGCCCCCCGCACACACAAGGGGGGGCGCAACAGCGGTAATTAAAGTTTAAAAGTCTCAAAAATGCAACAACTACTGTCACAAACTGGGTGAATGTGGAGTATTTTGTTAAAGGAGGATGAAAGCGTAATTAAGGAGCACTATTGGAGTGACTTTGATGGTTATTGGACTCGGGATTAATTCATTTGGATTCCCGCTGCATGAAGAAATTAAAGGACGGCGCAAGTGGAAACAATTCGCAAAGGGATTAAACTGTTTAAAACACATCGGCAAAATCCGGCTTACATTGAGCATGTGTTTATGTGGATTCAAAAGTAATCTACAAAATGGAGGAGACCGATCTGATCGGAGCAACTGTGACAAATAATCCAACTGAAACCGGCATGGACAATGACTGTTTTAAAAATGCGCTTATCCAGAAAAGCCTGGTTTGGACACTTTACGCGCAGAAGAAACATTTCTATTAAAGAATTATACATTTCTGTCTTGTTATGCCTTTAATACTAACTTGAAGTAAAAAAAAAAAAGAAAAGTCTAAATATCATATTTGGCCTCAAATCATCTGAGGCCTGGCGCCCCCCCTGCGACCTTTGGCGCCCCACCAAGGGGGACGCGCCCCCCACGTTGGGAACCACTGGACTAGAGGGCGTGATTGTAAACATCTCTCACCAGCGAAATACTGCGACAGTTGCCATTTTACGTTTCATTACTATCAGGGTTCATACACTTTTTCACCAAGGATTTTCCATGACTTCTCCAGGACCTTTACCTAATTGTCCATGACCAAAAACATTACTCTTTCTCAGCGTACCACTGGAAATGGTTTATTTGAACATGGAACAGGAAAATAAGGTCTGCATCTGAAACATGTCGTGTCTATCTAAAACAAATCCAATAGTAGGCTTACTAGCTTCTACACGCTAAAGCAACTCAAATCTCTCTCCAGCAAAACACCTCGTCAGTTAAAAGCCATTTTACGTTTCATTACTATACGATACAGTATTTATTATCATTATAGTATTACTATTTCAGAGATACAATATAAATTATATTTGATGCAACTTTACATTTCCATGACTTTTCCAAAACTTTGGGAAAAATATTGTTTTCCGTAACTTTTCCAGGGCCTGGAATTTGCATTTTGAATTTCCATGACTTTTCCAGGTTTTTAATGACCGTAAGAACCCTGTAATAAAAGCCTTGAACCTTGAACTTGTGTTGAGGGTTTCCACTGTACCTGGAAGGCCTGGCTGTCCCCCCCCTCCGACACCTGGGCCTTGAGTTTGAGCAGCTCTGCCTCGGTGGTCTCCTTCTCCATCAGAGCCTCCTGCAGCCGGCGGCTCAGGATGCTCACAGCGTTCTCGTACGCTTTGTGTTTGGCCTTCATCTCCTTCTGAGCGCTGGTCAGATCCGTCCCCAGACGCTTCACACGCACCTTCTGCTCCGAGATGGCCCTGATGAATACATACAAAGAGTTACAAGATCAGACTGTACATCTTTAAAATCACCAGAGAAGGTAAAAGTACACACGTCCTTTACTCAAGTAGAAGTACAGATACTCGTGTTTAAAAATACTCTGGTAAAAGTAGAAGTACTGACTAAACTTCTTTACTCAAGTGAAAGTAAAGACCAACCGAATATTTTCCGTCTGACGGATTTTTTTTAACAATGACGGACAAATCTGAAAGCAGTCCGTCATTTTGACGGATTAGAACAAACTCGGAACAGCGCCAAAGCTTCCCCGCAGCGAGGCTCCGGTGTTATGCATGCCCTCCAAAAAGGAAGTGGTATAGTTTCCAAACCTAACTTTGCCGTACAAATCATTGAAATGTCTGAGTTTTTGCTTTACGCTGTGGCGCGCTCCCGCGAGGTGCAGCAACCATGCATAACACGGCATAATACCGGCGCTAACAATTCACGAATGTGCGTTCCCCCCCTCCCCCCGTTGACAGTTCACGAGCGTGTTCCCCCCCAGCAGAGTTGTGTACAGACCGACGGGTAATAATGGATTTTGACGGAAATTTTACGATCCTGGCCGTCAAAATGACGGGCAGTGAAAAAGTCTAGCGCAACCTCTGGTACTGATACCAGAAAAATGTACTTAAGTGCAGTAACGAAGTATTTGTCCTCCACTACTTCCCACGTCTGAAAATCACATGTATGGATAAAGATGACAGGGTGCGTTATGTTGTTGATGCCATATTGACTGACTCATCGTGAGGAATTCTATGAGCAACGCCACTTATTTAAGTTTATAAACAGCACTTGATGACAGAGATAAAGACCACAGACCAAGTCTTTCTAGCTCTGCAGTTCTCTTTGCAGCACATGACTCACTTTTTGGCTTCTCCCTCCAACTGCTCCACCTGTTTCCGCAGCCCTTCACTCTCCTCCGTCACGGCTGCTAGCTGGCTCCGGTCAAACTGCAGAGACTGGAGCGGCAGGAAAACACAATGTTCATCATTATATGGTTATCATTATGGTGCAATAACACATACATATTTACTATACAGAAGAATGAAGAATATTTCTGTATTGTCCTCATACAAAGTACAACGACATGTCTTTGGCAACTCTCACTGCAGTAAAACATAGACACAATAAATAAGAGTTTATTTTCAAATTCGATTCAATGTCAATGTGCATATTTACACTTACTAAATACGTCTAAATATGTATTAGTAACATAGCCATAAGTATGTCTAAATAGTAGTGCTTGGAGTCTTTGAGGGGTGTGTGTGTGTGTGTGTGTGTGTGTGTGTGTGTGTGTGTATGTGTGTGTTCACAGTTGTTGTTGTTGTTGTTGTTGTAAATACTCTACTAATTTAATTATTTTCCTACACTTGATTTTGTTATTACCTTACTTATGTTTGTAGGAATGCAGCGTGTCTTTGTTGTCTGTTGTCTATTCTGAATGTTTTGGGAGGGGAGGTGTGTGGCGCAGTGGGTAGTGCGTTGGTGTTGGGATCAGGGGGTCACAGGTTCAAACCCCACTGCAGTCAGCATGTCGTTGTGTCCCTGAGACACTTCCCCCCCAAAGTGCTCCAGTGGGGATTGTCCACAGTATTGAGTATGTAAGTCGCTTTGGATAAAAGCGTCTTCTCGTTGTAATTGTATAATGACAATAAATGCTTCTGATCTAATGATAGGATTCACACTGTAACGGCTGACACATTTGTTCCCGCCACCTGCTTATTATACATCCAAATATCAAAACAAGTACTTTGTGAAGTGAATTTGACGATCAAACATGCTTTCATAAACTGGAGAAGGGGTTATTATTACATTTTGAATTGTCTGTGCCAATTAGCTTTTATCTGTGCTTATACAGTTTGTTTATGGGTTTGTATTTATGTCCTTTAATAGATGGTATGTGTTTTATTGTGCTCAGGTGTTTTTTTCTGTGCTCTTGTTTTCGTTAAATGCCATCAACGTCCCGGGAACCGCAGATACAAAAATGTGCCTTAAAATGTCATTAAATGTAATGTCGCTAAATCTGGCAAATTGGACATGATGGACTACAGTAAGTGCTCATGTTAATTAAGATAAGATAAGAAGTACATTATTGATCCCAAGTTGGGACACGTTTGTGTTGCAGCAGCATACAAAGACATGGCATTGTACAATCAAATTAAAAGACAAGAAATAAACATTTAACCCTCCGGTATCACTGTGGACGTTTTTGTCCATATGGGTCATTTTTCACGTTTCATTTTGCAATCACTTTGGTCGTGTTGGTGCAAACGGCCTGATGTTTTGTAACAATCGGTCTTTAATTCACTGTGTAACAAATCGACTACGCTTATTGACCATTCGAGACAAAAATGTCCGCTGCAAAAGACTTTGATAAAAATATTATATTAAAAATATTTTATTCACCACATTTTGGGTTCAATCTTTTCCTTTTAGAGCAGCTTTTGGAAGTGGACATTTTTGTCCCGAGTTTTTTATTTAATCTAATTTTGTGCAAAAACTGATAATGCAAAAAAATCAATGTTGTAGCTAATCTTTGACATATCCAAGACTGTTATAAGAAAGAAAAAATCCGACCGCCCCAACATTTATTATATGGAAAATAACTGCCTTTTTGTACATGTTTTTCATAGAAAACGCAAATTCATTGTTTTCAAACTGGCAGTTAAAGGGTTAAAATCCTGAACATAATTTAATATTTGGTATTTTTTATCAGGACTGAAGTTGATTGAAAGATTTAACCCAAAAAAGTTTTTAAAAATATGAATCTGTTATCATTTTATAGCAGTTTTTGGAAGTGGACATTTTTGTCCCGAATGACTAATGTGTGAGTTTTTTGTTTAATTTAATTTTGCGCAAAAACTAATAATACAAAAAAATCAATTTTGTTGCTAATCTTTGACATATCCAAGACTGTTATAAAAAAAGAGCCAGTCCCCGGATATGTATTATATGGAAAATAACTCCTTTTCTCTGTTTTTATCATGAAAAACAACAGCAGTTTCATGTATTCAAAATGGCATTTAAAGGGTTAAAATCCTGAAAACGATTACATTTTTGGTATTTTTGATTAGGGCGGAAGTTGCTTTAAAGATTGAACCCAAAAAAGTTGTGAAAAAAACCTTTTAATATAATGTTTTTATCAAAGTCCTTTGCAGTGGACATTTTTGTCCCGAATGACTAATTTGCGTCGTCCAATGGAATGATACCGGAGGGTTACAAATGTCAACATCGCAATAACAATAAAATAGTAATAAAAAAAAAAAGTAGAAAATATACATAACTAATGTAGATTGTCCCTTTTAAAAATGAATAAATACATTCATTTGATAAGAACGGTTGAACAATGACTCTAGAGACCTGCATCTGGGTCTCCAGCTGATCCCTCTCCTGCTGAATGGCGGTCAGATGGGCGTCCATGTTGTTCATCTGCTCCTCCACCCTCAGCACCTCCTTCTGCAGCCGCGCCTGCTCCAGCTCCGCCTGCTGCTTCTCTCCCTGAACGCCCAGCAGCTCCTGCTTCAGCTCCTTCACCTCCGACAGCAGACGCTTTTTGGTCGACTTCAGCTCGCTGATCAACTGTTCTTTGGAGCTGGCGTCCCGACGGTAGGCTTCCACCATCACCTGTAAGAGTCAATAACGGTCATGAAGAAGTTGGCATCCTCTCTTAGAAAAATGTCATGAGGCTATAATTTCACAGGAAGACTAGGGCTAGAGGAATGTGAGAATTTGGTTTTAGATATTCCCAAATATCTGGAACAAACTCCCAGAAAGCTGCAACTCGGACTACTTTTAAATCCAGGCTGAAGACTTTTCTTTTTGCCGCTGCTTTTAATTGAACTATTCACATCTTACACTGCACTGTAACTTGTATTCATGTACCCCTGTTATTCATGTTTTATTATCTTTGCTTTTTCATGTTTCTAATGTGTTTTATGCCCTTAATGTCTTTCATTTTTGTAAAGCACTTGTGTTGAAAAGTGCTATATTAATAAACTTGCCTTCTGGAGTAATAACGACAGTTTATATTTGACTGACCACTTCCGGTTGTTGTCATCTCCGGGTATCCCGTGTGTCCGTTCTGTTGCTGATAGCTTATTATCTTAACTTAATCGATCGTTTTAAAACTCTTGATCATGGCAACTGCCTGACGTTGTAATCACACGTTACTACAGCTTAAACACTCACAACTCTCCTTCTCTTAGCGACTGTAACTCCACAGTTGCCTACACTCTTTTCGGGTTTGCTAACGGTAGCTACTTTAGCTTGATAGCTAGCCATGGCTCTTTCCCCACCCTCGGGTGCTATTTCCTGCTCTAACTGTCTCATGTTTGGTTACTTCCCTGCCTCCTTTACTGGTACCGATACATGTGTTAAATGTAGTATAGTTGTTAGGTTGGAGGCGGGAATCATAGCCATAGAAGCCCGGTTCCGCATCTTAGAAAGTAACTCAGCTACAGTAAAGCCCATGTTAGCCGGTGCGGACCGGCAAAAGGTAGCTCCTATTAGCCGTCCCCCGGCAACTCCCGAGCAGCAGGGAGACTGGGTGACTGTTCAGAAGGGGCATAACGCGAAACCCGCAGGTCCCCACCAACCCGTTCACGTATCTAACAGATATTCCCCACTCAGCGAGACACCCGCTGAGAAGCCAACTCTGGTTATTGGTAGCTCTATTATGAGACACGTGAAATTAGAGACCGAAGCCTCCACAGTCACATGCATTCCGGGGGCCAGAGCGGGCGACGTTGAGGCGCATCTTAAACTGCTGGCTAAAAATAAACGTAAATACAGTAGGATTGTTATTCACGTCGGTGGTAATGATGTTCGTTTACGCCAATCAGAATGCACCAAACTTAATGTGGAGTCGGTGTGTAGTTATGCTAAAACAATGTCGGACACCGTAATCTTCTCTGGTCCCCTCCCCAATCTGATCAATGATGACAATGATGACAAGCCGCATGTCATCATTTCAGCGCTGGTTGTCTTGGTGGTGCCCAGCAAACAATGTGGGCTTCGTAAATAATTGGACAGCCTTCTGGGGAAAACCTGGTCTGATTAAGAGAGACGGCATTCATCCTACTTTGGAAGGTGCCGATTTCATTTCGGCAAACATTTCAGGGCTTTGTGGACTTAATCCATGACAAACTGGAGTTGAGACCAGGAGGCGGAGTCGCAGTCTTACACGCTTCTCTGCGCGCTCTCTCCTAGGCAGTCATCCATAGGAATCCCGAACCCAATCAAATACCCAATATTAGCGGTGTGTGTGTCTGCCCAAGGACAAGTTAAGGTAAAACCTAATAGAGGTGTCATACATAATAACCTAATAAAAGTAAATGTAACAACTACTACAGTGCAACAAAACAGGAATATTAAATGTGGTCTCTTAAACATAAGATCTCTAGCATCTAAAGCAATATTGGTAAATGATTTCATATCAGATTATAATATTGATATATGCTGTCTCACTGAAACTTGGTTGAGACATGAAGAATATGTCAGCATAAATGAGGCCACTCCACCCAGCCATATCAATACTCATATTGCCCGAGGCACGGGCCGAGGAGGTGGAGTTGCAGCAATCTTTGACTCAAGTTTACTTATCAATACTAAACCAAAATTAAATTATACCTCCTTTGAAAGTCTTGTTTTTAGTCTTACGCATCCGACCTGGAAAACTTTGCAGCCAATCTTATTTGTTACAGTGTACCGTGCACCAGGTCCTTATTCAGAATTCTTATCTGAATTCTCTGAGTTTTTATCAACTTTGGTTCTTAAAACAGATAAAGTAATTATCGTAGGTGACTTTAATATTCATGTTGACGATGATAAAAATAGCCTTACTGTTGCATTTAACTCTATATTAGATTCTGTTGGTTTTTGTCATAGTGTAAATAAACCAACCCACTGCTATAATCACACTCTCGACCTTGTTCTGACTTATGTTATTGAAATTGAGCAACTATTAGTCGAACCGCATAATCCTGCTTTATCCGACCATTTCTTAGTAACTTTTGAAGTACTGTTACTAGACTACAAAGCATTAGTCAAAAGCTCCTGCAGCAGAAACCTATCTGTTAGTGCTATAGCCAAATTTAAGGAAGAGATTCCACCAATACTTAACTCGATAGCATGTCTGCATGTAAGGGAGGAAACTTATACAAAATGTACACCACCCCAAATTGATCATATTGTTGATAGTGCTACAGATGCGCTGCGAATAAAATTAGACTCTGTTGCTCCTTTGAAAAAGAAGAAAATAAAACAACATAGATTAGCTCCATGGCATAATGCCGAAACCCGCAAAATAAAGCAAAAGTCGAGACAACTTGAAAGGATATGGCGTTCCACTAAACTTGAAGAATCTCGTTTAATTTGGCATATTACTCTCAATGAATATAAGAAAGCATTGCGTAAAGCAAGAGCAGCCTACTACTCTTCATTAATAGATGAGAATAAGAATAATGCAAGATTTCTTTTCAGCACTGTAGCCAGGCTGACGGAGAGCCACAGCTCGATTGAGCCTTCTATTCCCATAGCACTCAGTAGTAATAATTTTATGTGCTTTTTTAATGATAAAATTGTTACTCTTAGAAACAAAATTAATGACCTCTTGCCTTTGACCAGTATAGTGTTATCAACAGCTCCCGGAAACGTAAGTTCTAATATTACACTAGATAGTAAACTAGAATGCTTTTCAGCCATAAACCTTGAACAATTGAATTCAATGATTCTCTCTTCTAAACCATCAACGTGTATGTTAGACCCAATTCCAACTAAGCTGTTGAAGGAAGCTTTTCCATTAATTAGCACTTATTTATTAAATATTATGAATATGTCTTTATTATCAGGCTATGTTCCACAATCATTCAAAGTAGCAGTGATAAAACCGCTTCTTAAAAAGCACAACCTCGATCCAGAGGTTTTAGCCAACTATAGACCTATTTCCAATCTTCCGTTCCTCTCAAAAATTCTTGAGAAAGCGGTCGCAAAACAGTTGTGTGATTACTTAAAAAACAATGATTTATTTGAAGATTTTCAGTCTGGCTTTAGAACACATCATAGCACAGAGACAGCTCTGGTTAAAGTCACAAATGACATTCTAATAGCCTCTGACAAGGGACGTGTCTCTATTCTTGTTTTGCTCGATCTCAGTGCTGCATTTGATACTATCGACCATGATATCCTATTGCAAAGACTAGAGCACTTAGTTGGCATACAGGGAACTGCTTTAGACTGGTTTAGGTCCTATCTATCTGAACGCTCTCAGTTTGTACGTGTCAACGATGAATCTTCCACGCAAACCAAAGTTAGCCATGGAGTGCCACAGGGCTCAGTGCTCGGACCTATTTTGTTCACATTATATATGCTTCCGTTAGGCAATGTTATAAGGAATCATTCTGTACATTTTCATTGTTATGCGGATGATACTCAACTATATTTATCAATCAAGCCTGATGAAATTAATCATCTAAATACAATTCAAGACTGCCTTAAGGACTTAAAAACGTGGATGACCTTAAACTTTTTGATGTTAAACACGACCAAAACTGAAGTTATTGTACTTGGCCCGAAGAATCTACGAAACAAATTATCTAAGGATATATTAACCATGGATGGCATTAATTTGGCCTCCAGTGAGACTGTAAGGAATCTTGGTGTTATATTTGATCAGGATTTATCCTTTAACGCCCACATAAAATCAATTTCAAGGACCGCCTACTTCCATCTACGTAACATTGCAAAAATCAGGCATATCTTGCCTCAAAACGATGCAGAGAAACTAGTCCATGCATTTGTTACTTTCAAGGCTGGATTATTGTAACTCTTTATTATCAGGGTGTACCAAGAAGTCAGTCAAGTCGCTTCAGCTGATTCAAAATGCTGCGGCTCGTGTACTAACCAGAGTTAGGAAAAGGGACCACATTACTCCTGTTCTGGCTGCCTTACACTGGCTCCCTAGAACACAGGATAGAATTTAAAATTCTTCTTCTCCCCTACAAAGCCCTTAATGGGCAGGCGCCATCTTACCTTAAAGAACTCATTATACCCTACTGTCCTACTAGGGCATTGCGTTCCAAGAATGCAGGGTTGTTGGTTGTTCCTAGAGTCTCTAAAAGTACAATGGGAGCCAGAGCCTTGCCTTTTCTTATCAAGCTCCACATTTGTGGAATCAGCTTCCAGTTTGTGTTCGGGCGGCAGACACCCTATCCGTTTTTAAGAGTGCGCTTAAGACCTTCCTTTTTGATAAAGCTTATAGTTAGGGCTGATTAGATTCAGCCCCTAGTTTTGCTGATATAGGCTTAGTTTGTCGGGGGACATCTTACTTCTTCCTTCTCTCTGTCTATACTTGTGTACTCTCATGTTCCGATTAACCCAGCTTCCCCAAATGTCTTTCTTTTTGGTGTCTATATACACGCCGGGATCCAGAGTCATGGATGATCCTGCGCTCCTCTGTCCTGGATCTTGAGTCGTGGCTGTGGTCCTGGATCATAGGTCCTGGATGGATATCCTCGTGGATTCATCTTCCTATTATACACACATGCATTTCCAAACATTTGGTCTACCTATGTTGCAAATGTATTATCTTTTCAATTTACACACGGCATCTATTGCACGTCTGTCCGTCCTGGGAGAGGGATCCCTCCTCTGTTGCTCTCCCTGAGGTTTCTCCCATTTTTCCCTTTAAACTGTGGGTTTTCTTCGGAAGTTTTTCCTTGTACGATGTGAGGGTCTAAGGGTGTCGTATTGTCATACTGATATTTTGTACAAACTGTAAAGTCCACTGAGACAAATGTAACATTTGTGATATTGGGCTATATAAATAAACATTGATTGATTGATTGATTGATTGACTTGTCTGGCAAAATATGATCACAAAATAATGTAGGTACGTGCAGAAGAGAGGGGTGCAATATGATTTGAACCCCACATGGCATCACCTCCAGGCTTCCATACATTGAACATGGCAATTGAAAAAACAACAAGATGTATTCATTCAGTATCTTACAGGCTTTCTTTTTGCAGCCTAAATAGCTTTGTATTGGTTCCTAACAGTCGCGCACATTTACTAAAGACAGAAGAGCATTTGACTAAATATTTAAGGTTTTGTTAATACATAGACTTAAAGCTTTCAAATATATATATATACAAAAAAAAATAGCTTTCCAAATTGTCATGTAGGTACAATTGTTTGAGTGTGCAGCAAAGTAGGAACAAATAAACCCAAACCTTGCAGAACAGTAACAAAAAGAAACATTTCAAAGAGATCCAATAGTTGTGGTTTTTATGCATTTGAGGACTTTCATTTGAACAATAATTCAATATTCTCTTTTTTCTATACACAAAAAAGGAACAAAAAAAAGACTTCCTACTATCCTGTATACCTCTATCAAGCAGTGTGACATTCATTACATTACATTCATGCCACAGTGCCTCAAGCTTCACAGACTTCAGAGCTTTACCACCAGTGTTACTAGTTTGCTGAAAGCAGTCCTAAATACATGTTGATGGACATACTGTAGATGAATGCCTGATGAGTCTGAATGGTATTCAAAAACTCAAGCCTTGAGATAAACACAATCCAATTCCCATTGCTGTCAGTAAACCCCACCCTCTTTCTGACAGCCTGTCGATGCACAATGAGCTCCATCCACCTCTGCTCCATCCACTGAGGCGTGTCAACTAGCGCTCTGCTGACAGCCATCTGCCTCCACAATACATCCTCCCACAACAGCCTTATTTATAACATTTTAGTGTGAAATAAATAAATACTCTGGATTCTACGAGCTTTACCTAGAAATACAGAGCTTCATGTACTGTCAGAGAAAAGGGAGGACTTACCTTCTGTTGTTGACACTGCTCCTTCAGTTTCTGAGCTTGTTTCTTCAGGGAACCATTTTGTTGTTGGAGAGTTTCAATCTGTAACAAAGCAAGGGACAATAATTACTCACTACATCTGGCTGGAGACGTAAGCTCAACCCTTAGATCCATAAGTGGGTCTTTTTGGACCCGGTTTTATTGAAGTATCTTTGCAATTACATTTTTTTTATTATTTCATATTTCAGCTATTCCTCAAAAAACATGTTTTGGATATCAAGCCATTCACATTTTAAGAAATTGTAGTTTTTGTATTTCTACCCCAAGCTTCCATAAGTGGGTCAAAAATCACCCGCATGCATTTTCTATGGGATCCTCTGGGAACCTTTGATGCTTCTCACCTGTTGCTGTCAGGAATACATTCACTGTGGAACACACAGACTACATCACAAGTGACACCTCTCAGGAAGATTATTTTACACAGCAAGATCTGAAACCTGTCAGTATAATAATAATACATTATATTTGTATAGGGCTTTAAGGACTCAACATCGCTTTACAATATAAGGGAAGGTTAGGGTGGGGGGTATAGGACTATCAGACTTGATCAACCGGCGTGGATTGATGGGGGGGGGCTATGAGTAGACAAGAGGAGAAGAGATGAGTTTTGAAAAGGGACTAGAATACTGTGAGGGTCTCAGAATAGCGGATCAATATCGATATGTTCAAAACGGTTTTTTTCAAAATGTAAAAAAAATGGTCTAAAATTCTAAATAGTGAAAAATTAAATAACAAATATTTCTAGTGTGAACCAAAATATAATACTAAATATCAAACAAGTGATTTTTCTTAACCAAAATGACAAATGGCATAAAAACACATATTATTCTAATACGGGTCGTTTTTGACCCACTTATGGAAGAGTGTAGGGTCCAGTCACTCTAAGGCAGGGGTGTCAAACTCAATTTCATCACGGGCCACATTCGCATAAAGGTTGCACTCAAAGGGCCGGTTGTAACTATATAAATACATCATATATATATATATATATTATATATATATAAAATAATGTATTATATTACAGTATTGCCTCTGAATTGGATTATTATCGGATAGGATAATAACTTAGTAATTAACTACGTCTGAAAGCAGAAGTCCAGGGCAAATCATTGCAAGTCTCTTCAGTGTGCATGTCACAAAACGAGATGCATTGTGGGACATGTAGTTTATGGGCAACCTGCTTCTGTAAAGTGGCCGCATGTAACCGTATAATAAACGTATTATATTCTTTGCAAGCTCTTGCGGGGCCACATAAAATGAAGTCGAGGGCCAGATTTGGCCCCCGGGCCTTGAGTTTGAGACCCCTGCTCTAAGGGCATCTAAGGGTTAACTCAGGGCTGCATAATTAATTGAATGTTAGGTCACAGGTTTTTAGCTTACCACTAGGGGTGTAACGGTTCACAAACATTTCGGTTCGGTACGTACCTCGGTTTTTTGGTCACGGTTCGGTTCGGTACGTTTTCGGTACAGCAGAATTTTTTTTCACAAAATAAAACATATATATATATTTTTTTTTTATTATTATTAAACTGTGAATAATGTATTCACTCAAATAAATACAAAATAAAATAAACATTAAGGTGCAGCTTTTCGATTCACTGAAATAATCTGTATTTGAACTGTACTGTACTAGCACCTAAGCAGCCAGTTTGACATTAGGACTAGCTTGTCATTGTATTTTCATGTTTTTTTAAAGAAAAATGAACTTGTCCACATTGCTTGCCGAAAGGGCAGATCTGCTGGCACTAACAATGTCTCCTGCTGTGGAGAACACCCTCTCTAGGGACAGAGGTAGCAGATACAGCCAGGTAGCGCTTTGCTAACATGGCAACATAAGGATATTTGGTGTTTGTAACAGCGTTGGCTCGGTCTGAACTCTCTGCGAGTGGTGGAGGCTTACATGCTAGTGGGAGTTGGGTTTGCACTTCAGTCTTTTTTTCTTTTGGTACCGGTGATATTCACATTCGGGTGATGCCTTTTCAAGAGTGTGCTAGCTTGATGTATTGCCAGCCGCGTAACCAATGTTAGTTGAACAATGCCGACAAACAGCTTTGGTTCGGTCCACCTGTCTTTGTCCGTCATCCTTGTACGTAACTGCGAAACCAAAATGTTCTCAAACCGGAGACTTCAATGATGCTGGAGGATTTTCGAGCTCAACTTTATCTGCGTTCGCCATTAATTTTCGATAGTTCCTCAAATTACTGACTACATATGAACGCATCTCTCTGACCAGCTCTCATAGTATGCCTCTCATCCAATGAAATAACTTGCTCGCTCTATGACGCGTTGAACCCAATGTGAGCAAATTACTCTGAATGCTGCGACGCAGCACCTGAGATTACTTCCAAGAAGTTGTTCACGTTCTCAATTTTTTACGTTTAACGTTATATTCGTTCGGTACACTTCGGTACACACCTGTACCGAACCGAAGGGCCCGTACCGAATAATTTCGGTACGGGTACGTGTACCGTTACACCCCTACTTACCACAGTTCATTTAGCAAAACATGGCTGCGATATTGACGTTTAAGATGCATACATTTGCTCATAGAAAACATTATATGAAGTATACTACAAAAAAAGGGATGGAAAAAAATTGAAATGCAATAAATTCAGCTGAAGATGAACATTATTTTGAGTCATTTTGATGCACATACTTTTCTTTGGTTTGAAAGTAAAAGCAGTGCTCTTTTCAAATGTCACCTCTTAGATGAAGGTGTGACTTTTCAATTCTGAGAGATACAATGCCAAGTAACTATAGCTCAGTAATTCCTACAGTGCTTTACACAAGATAATTACTGCTAAACGTGCCTAAGGAAGTATTTTAACCTGTTCTGTAACTCACTGTGTCACTAAAGAAGTATTTGGGGAGATAAACATGACCAAATACACACATGGAATGTCAATATTTGTTGTAAAGTCAAACGGTTATTGCTTAATCATACTTTCTATGCACGTTTTTTAATAGTTTCTCCTCCCAACTGTATCGTACCTGACTGGTTTTGACCTGGACTTCCTGTCTGAGTTGATCCAAGACGTCTGAAGCCACCAGAACATCCTCTCCCAGACGCTCAGCCCCCTCGTCCAGTTGGCTCTTTTCGGCCCGGGCGGCCTGCAGCGCCACCTCCAGGACGATCTTCTCGTTCTGGAGGAACTGGATGTTGTCGTCCTTGGCGCTGCCGTCCGTCTGCAGCTCGGCCAGCTGGGCCTCAAGCTCCAGGAAGCGAGCCTCCAGCTGGTTGATGGACTGCTCTTTGGTCTGCAGGTCTTCCTGAGTGCAGGTCAGCTGGCGCATCAGATCCAGATGTTCTTTCTGGAGCGAATGCAGCTGCACGTCCTTCTGGGAAAGGATCAACTTCGCCTAAGAGGGATAGAGTGCCAGTTTAGAGCAGGACATAAGACTAGGGCTGTGCAATTAATCTTATTTTAATCTCGATTTTGGCTTGCAACGATTACGAAAACAACGTAATCGAAATAAAACGATTATTATTTTGGTTTTTCAGTTGAATTATTCTTAAAGTTCAGGGTAATCAACTATTAAAAACATACTGTTCAATTTTTTTTTTTAATAATCGTAATATGAATTATTGACCAAAAATAATCGTGATTATGATTTTTGCCATAATCGCACAGCCCTACTCACAACGTGGGAAAGGAATGATTACCTGCTCCAGCTCCCTCTCCAGGCTGCTGGCGGTGTTGGCCAGTTTAGTTAAGTGGTCTCGCTCATCCTCAAACTCCTCCAGTTTGTGCTGCAAATCATCTTCCACCATGTTCTTTGCATCCTGGATTTGCTTATAAGCAGATTCCTGGCTCATCATGTCGGACTACGTCACAGACAGCAAAAAGGTTTTACTCAAGATTTATCAAAAAAACAATGAAAAAACATTTGAGTCATTTAGAAACGTGTGCTTTGATCTAAGGCAGGGGTGTCAAACTCAATTTCATCTCGGGCCACATAAGCATCATGGTTGCACTCAAAGGGCCAGTTTTATATATAAGACTATATAAAAATACATATATAAATATAGTGTATATATAAAATAATGTATTATATTACATTATTGCCTCTGCGTTGGATTATTATCGGATAGGGTAATAACTTAATAATTAACTACGTCTGAAAGCAGAAGTCTAGGGCCAATAATTGAAAGTCTCTTCAGTGAGAATGTCACAACATGATTTAAAAAGAAAAGCCAAATTCTGAAAAAAAAAGTCAAAATCCAAGAAAAGAAAAAGTCAGATTATGAGAAAAAAAGTCAAATTTGAGATGCATTGTGGGACATGTAGTTTATGGGCAACGTGCTTCTGTAAAGCGACATGTAACCGAATAATAAACATATTATATTATTTGCAAGATATTGTCGGGACACATGAAATGAAGTCACGGGCCGGATTTGGCCCCCGGGCCTTGAGTTTGACACCCCTGATCTAAGGTCCTTGATTGCATAATGGTCTTCAGGTTTGGGATGACGTTGATACGTAGACTTAAAAAGATGTTGGAGAGTATACCTCAATGCTCTGCAGCTGAACAGCAATACGCTCTTTATCCTTAATAGAGCGGTGTTGGGTCTCAGTGAGCTGGTGGGACAGAGTCACATTCTCCAGCTTCAGATGTTCCAGCACACCAATCTGAGTCATCTGTCCGGCCTGTGAGAGATAAAACAACAGGGTGTCATGTCAACTCATGTCAAAGCTACATGAAAAACCAATCCCAACAGCTTCAACCTTACCTGCATGTTGGCCATTTCGCTCTGCAGCCGTACTCTCGCCTCCTGGGCCATGGCGAGCTGCTGCTGGTACCACTGTCTGAGCTGCTGGAGGGAGTCTATCTCTGCCTGGGAGGTCTTCATGCGGCTCTGCATGGTGCTGCGCTCCAGCTGCACCTGCTGGAGCTGGCTCTGGAGACCCCCCATCTGCTGACGCAACTCATGGACTGCGAAGAAGAAGAAACTAATCTTGTTTAACCACCAGTGTGGATATGCAAATGGCTATCTAAAGTTGTCTAACATATCGCAAAGTACAATTAGTCTGGGCCCACATACACAGAGTGCCTTTTTTGTCAGAACGGCGCTGTCAGGACGCCTGGAGATCATTCTGTTTACAGTTTCTATAAACACATGGCTGCCTCACAATCACAATCCCTTTATTAGTCCCACGGAGCGTCGTTACAGCAGGAAAAAGAGCCACAGACAGCTTAATGATACATATTTTAAATGACATGCATTTAAAAAAAAGTACTAAGTTATGATATAATAACAAATTAAAAGTTACATAATTAAAAAAACAAAAACATCCTGTAACAGTTCTACAGATTTAGCAGCCAGGTATATATTACAGTTATTAACGGCATTTATATATTGCACATAGTTTGTTGGTATTTAGCAGCAAGGGGTGATATAGTCTGTGTTGTGGTGTGTGTGTGTGTGTGTGTGTGTGTGTGTGTGTGGGGGGGGGGGGGGGGTCAACTAGGGGCTGTGCTGGTTGTATAGTCAAGCTAGCTTCATTGGATTTTATTATGTGTTTTTGCTACTGTATATTTGTTTGACATTGTTTTCTCATCATGAAAACTGCTTGCTCTCACACTTTGATGAGCTTCACTTCACAGTTGCCAGTAAATACACTCAAAGAAATGGGCTTTCCGGTCTTTGTTAGGGCAATTTCTGTCACCGCTAAAAAGAGTCCTTACCGGCGCTTTCCAGAAAAGCATGTTCTACTTCAAGCCCTCAGAAAACAGCTCCTGGGTGAAGTGCTTTTTACCTGATAACGCCACATACTCTCATTGGGCGCTATGTGGACACCGGCCTTTAGAGCTCACTCATTGTTACCCTCAGCTCTCTGGGTCTCCGTCACTCACCTGTGTTGTCTCTTGAGGTCACAGTGTTTTGCATCTCCTCCACCTTCCCCATCAGCCGGTTGTATTGGTCTTCAGCCACCTTCAGGTCGTTGCTGAGAGACGTCAGGCTGGCGTTCTTGCCCTCCAGACTTCCCTGGAGCTCCACCATGGCCCTCTCCAGCTGGCTTGAGTTCTGCCTCAGCGTGCGGACCTCGGCAGTCAGGGTGCTCTGCTTCTCCTGGCTGAGCTGAGACTCCGCCTTCTTCGCCTGCAGCTGAGCGTTCACCGTAGCCAGCTGAGCCTGAAGCTCCGTCTTCTCCTTGAGAGCCTGGAGCAAAAAGACAGCGAGGTCAGGGTTACGGACAATCATTTTAGTTTTCCAATAAAGTATCACCTGGATAGGTCAATTAACAGCCATTTGTTTTAGTTTCGAACATTTATTTATGGGCTTGACTTCCCATTTAGTATCAGCAATGAGAATTTAGAAGCGCAGTCATCGCATGGTACACAATATATTACAACATTAACCTCGTTGTCATCAGCAGTGTTTATGCAAATGCTAATGTAAGAGACTTTAATGTATGAAACAACATATACTAGAAATAAATTATAGAAAGGTTCCAAGTGAACATTCATGTATCCATTATTAATATATAACATTATTGTTATAGTTAATGGAGTTTCTTTTAGTTCGAATTTAACAGTAAACAAGGATTTGGATTTATTTTCCACAATCAAGGGTAAGCATTTACATAGAAAACTAATTGGATTTGAAAATGATGGCACGCAGGGTCAAGAATTGTAAATATAGTTGTATTTATCAATTTACTATCCAAATATAGGCATAGCAGAAAGCTTAAAGTAGCTTTTTACTACCAGATTTTGCAGCTAAATTATGTTTTGTTGCATCCAATTTGTCACAGAATAATCAAATGTCATGGTTTCAAAGTTAATTTGTCCAATCCTGTACATAATATGTGTGGATAGGTAATTGGTGCAAGAATATGGAAAATATTGGTAGAGAAATCAATCAGTGATTTTACCTGATTGGCCTCAGATGACAAAGACTCCAGCTGACCCTCCAGCCTCATCTTCTCCTTCAACACCTGCAGCATCTCATCATGGCCCATCACTGAGCTCTCCAGAGAAACACTGCAACAAATATAAAACACATGAGTACTCAGAAGACAAGTCAACTAGTCGACAGGAAAATAAACACATTCACTTTCAATCTGTAATCTACAGTAACAAATACAAATGGTCTCTAAGTTACAGGAAATACATGTGCTAATATTGAGTTAACATGTCACCCTAAACCCTATTACACAGAGTTTATAGAATCTCAAGGGCTTAAGGTGCTCGTTTTGATGAAACTGATCTATTAGACACTTCTTTCTATCAAATTGTAATAATTGTAGTGTACGTGGTTTGTCCTGTTTGTCATGCTTTGCTTTCTGTTACTTTGTTCATGTGTGTCTGTAAGACGTTGTTTTGGTCGGGACCCCTTTGAAAACGAGACGGTGCATCTCAAGGGGTTTATCCTAATAAATACATTTCTATATATATAAGGATATATCTCGGATGCTGTACACAGTGTAAAGCCCCCGGGGAAAAATGTGTGATTTTTGGCAACATAAATCCCATTTGATTTGTTGTTGCCGTATACCTGCTGGAGAAGCTGTCCCTGCGGCTGCGCGGCTCCGCTCCGTCTCCCTGCTGCTGCTCCAGCTCCAGGAGGTGCTGCTCGTCGCTGGCCGCCTGCAGCACCTCCTGCAGCGAGGGGAACTGACCCATGGCTTCAGCAGCGATCTCCCTCCCCTGCACCGTGTAGCCCCCCCGCTGCCTCTCCACTGCGGCAGAGAGCGTCCTGAACTGCCCTCTGGTCGACACGCTGCTGTAAGACGAGCTGTCGCTGTCGTTGCCATCGTTCCCCGGCCTTATTCCCGATTCACTGCCGTCAATTTCAGACACATTGTCCCCAATTTGGAGCGAGGCGCCGGGCTGTGGCTCCGTGTCACAGGCGCTGCCCTCTGACATCACGGTGACCTCAGAGAGAGTGGACACTGAGCTCATGGTGGACTGCAGGGAGGTCATGGTGCCGTCTGCTGTTCTTCCTCCACTTCCTCCTCCACCTAAAGATTCAAGGCTTTTATTGTCATGTGTTCATAGCTACAGTGGAGTTATGTCTTAGGTCAGAGGCTCCTCCAACAGTGCAACACAATAAAACTGATAAAATAGTGAAAGTAAATAACAATAGAACATAATAGAAATAGTGCAGAATAGTCCTACAGTAATTGTATACCTCCACCGTCACCTGCTCCATCCTTCTCAGGAGACTTGTAGTCGGCGAGGGAGTGGATCTTGTTCACTCGGGGTGATCTGGACTTTTTCTCCCTGCCAGGGGGAATTCCCAAGCTTCCCAGTTTGGGCCCGCGGGGTACAGTGGTCCTCATGAAGGAATACTCTGTGGTCATGGAGGAAGTGTTGGCCCTGGGCAGATCCTCAGGGTGCAGCATGAGCTCTGGATCCAGGGTGCTGAACAGCCTGCTCTTGGTGGCGGTGCGGTGAGACTGGAAAACAGAAATGTATCACAATCTGAAGACCCTTTTTTATTTGTCCCGCAGCGGGGACAGTTACAGCGTTACGAAAGTGAAGGTAGCGCAAGTAAAAAGAGTAGACTCAAAAACAAATAAGTGCACATCCATGGTAGAAAGAATAAGTAACAATATAAAGTATTGAAGGATCCAGTAACATTAAACAAGTGTAATTACACCGTAATCATTTGTAAAATAAGTGTATATTTCACAATAGCAGTGGAAGTCACAACAGACCCGGCGTCATGGGCGGGATTTGGGCCCGCTGTTTTAATCAGGGCTGAATACAACATTTTAATTGTTTTATTATGTTTATGGTTGTTATTTGAAGGGCTTTGTCCTAATATTTATTTTTGTTTTAAACTATGTTGAAAGATTAGTTTAATATCGAGCGAGGCTGGTTTTTCGCTGGGTTGAGTCGTGTGGGTTTTTGAGTGAGAGCAGCCTGTCAGTTTGCTCTTGCTAGGTTAGTTTGGCTATTATCATTTATATTTATCTGCAACAATGGATATCAGGAAGTGGTTCATGAAAGGAATATGGCAACTCAGCGCCAGATGCAGGCACATTAGAAGAAATCAGTTACGTTACCAACGAGCTAGCAAGCCAGCCAGGGACAAGGGAGGCTGGCAATCAATTCTATTTTGAAGAGAAACTGACTCTCAAGCCGGCTCTCACAAACTGCTCTGTGCGCAAGCAGACCGCTGCACACGCTCTCTGCCTCGCTCAATCTCTCTCTCCCTTTCTCTCCATCGCTCAACCTCACTCCACCTCTCCACCCTGCTCCCCAAGTTGGCACAGCGTTACAAATGTGCCACAAAACAACCAATGGATGTAGCCTATAATAACAGCCTTATGGCAACCTAAAATCTATGACCTAAAACCCCTCCGTCTCCGTAACAACAATTCACGAGCGCCCCCCTCGCCCCCCGTGGGTTACATTTCCAAAAGAAAAGCATTATTTAACAGCCAACTTCATCTGAGAGAAGTCTACACAGGTTGAAGTTCAATGCCGCTTATACAGCATCAAGAAAATATATTTGCCTAATGGTTGAAGTGTCACGTTTAAATACAGAAGCTGGCAAATCTGGTTACATGAGGACCTGTAGGGCAGATCTAAGAAGGAGCAGCTCATCCATTATTCACTCACCCTCTCCTTATGTCTCTGCACTCTGTACTGTTTGAGTTGATCCTCCAGACGCCGGCGAGCATCCAGGCGGATCTTCTCCTCGTTCTCCATCTCTAATGAAGGCCTCTCGTTGGCTAAATGGAAAATTGGTCAAACAAGAGGAATGTTTTGTATTGCCACATACTGAACGACTCTGTTCTGTATTTGCACGAGAGCTGGTGTTATATGACTGGTAAGGTTAAGTCCTAGCTATGAGCACTATGTGTAGATTTAATGTACATTTTTGTATGAAGTAGGACTGTGCAATTAATCGTATTTTAATCTCGATTACGATTTTGGCTTGCGACGATTACGGAAAAAACGTAATCGAAATAAAACAATTATTTATTTTTATTTTATTGGTTTTTCAGTTGAATTATACTTTAAGTTCAGGGTACTCAACTGTTAAAAATAAATGGATGTTTTCAAAGTAAATGGATAATCGTGATCTCAATTATTGACCAAAATAATCGTGATTACGATTTTTGCCATAATCGCACAGCCCTAGTAGGATGTTCGTTGTCGTGAGTGAAGCGGCTTGGATTAAGAAATTATTCAAATGTTTCCGATGTAAATCACTGGGCAGGAAACATGTTTTGGTGCAAGACAAAGCCATTGACTAGTATATTACAAACAGTTACAACATCCTTCAATTGATCTGACAAGTACTGTAGATTTAAGGAGCAGAAGACAGGAGGGGTGCAAAAGTACATGCTACACCCATATATCTTGGTTCGTGTATAACTATATATAAACATGTCCTGAATGCAGTTGCCAATATTGCAATGAGTTATGCAGACTTGTTTTTATCAGACATTGGATTAGTCATGCTCATGTGCATCAACACAGCTGCTGGAGGATTGTGCATGCACTGTTATATATATATATATTCTATGTAGGAGTTATATTTGTGAACAAGGAAACCGTGCCCGACTTATAATTCCACCAAAACGATATCATACTGGGGGGGTTAGTTCCAAAACGCAGCCATTAGTTCGGTTTTTCAAACGAAGCACCAACATCAAATCAAGCAATCAGATGTCTGTGAGTTGCAGGAAGGTGGTAGACTCAAACAGCTAAAAGAAAGTCCCAATGAATCCTTCTGTTCAACGAATACACAAACAGGGGAGTTAAAAATGGATATGCAGCAAAAAAAGCTAGTCATTCCAAAGCAAATTAGGGTCAAAATACAGGGGTGGGGGGGGAGGGGGGGTATAAAAGGGGCATTCACTCCACACAAGTTTATGCTTACACAATTCTGTCTCCTGCATAGGCATACTGAGTCTGAGCGACGGCAATGAATCACCCGTGTGAACCGTGAACTCAGCACTATCCCCCTCAGACTTCTCTAAGCATCATGGGTGGAAAATCTGCCAAACCTGGGGAGGGGCTCTTGGGTCTGGGAGTTGACGGGGGAGCTGTGCTCTGGGGGGTGGGGGCGGTCGGAGGCAGGGGCCCATTATAGGAGTGTCCCCCGCAGCATTAAAGTCCTCCGCCAGTCCGTTTCCATTTGGCATCACGTCTGAACTGACCGGACCTGAAAGAGAACGGGGGAAGAGAACCCTGAGGAA